>NC_071286.1:73709831-73717194 GCF_943735745.2 Anopheles bellator | reverse complement strand
CGTCTTGATTGAGGTGGTCGGTAGAGGTGGAGGAGCGCTATCTGCGGGTTCCCGGCTGGTTCGCGTCGTTTTCGATGTCGATTCCCGTTTCCCGAAAGGGCGGTTACTTCGTCGCCTCATGTAACTATCAAAGTCTTCGCCTACAAAGGTTGCCGCAGATCTCAAATTCGAGACACTCCGTTTACACTTCTGTGGACAAGCGTTTAACCTGACAGTTCGTGTCAAATTCGGCTGCTGGCGACTGCTCGACACCGCCGCAGCCAGGGTTGGATCGAACCCTTGCCAAGTGGCTGCGGTCGTCGAGCACGGTCGCCACAAGCGCGAAAGCAGGTTTTAGTTGGTTTTGGATTTTCTTGTTGTTTCTCCATTTTCACCTGAAGATGTTGTTGGTGCTGCTGCTGTTGCCGCAGTTGCCGCTTGTCGTTTGAGCGTGTCTTACGTTCGGCAGCCGTTGGCACCAACTGCCAACCAACTTGCTCCTGATTAGCCCGCAGATTCCACTCAGCCAATCCAGTGGCGCTGCGATCTGCCACCATTTGTGCGATGGTGCGCTGTTTGTTGCTCACTTGTTGTTATGCCTCAGACCCCAACGCTGGCGGCTGTTCTCCGAATACTTCAGCTAGAGCCATTTTGAACGCTGCCTGCATTGTCTGCATTTGCTGCTGAAGGCTCGGCTGCTGCCGTTGTTGCTTCTTCTGCTGCTGCTTCGGAGCCGGCTTCTCTTGCCACTGCTCGTGGTGTCGCTGCGAAGGCTTCGCCTTCTTTGGTTGCTGCTGATATTGTTGATTCTGCTCTTGCTGTTGGAGCTGGTATGGCCGCCTTCGCTATCGACGTTGCTTGCGGAGAGTAACTACCAGAGCTTGCGACCGAGACCACGCTCGAGGTATCCTCTTCCTCCCCTGAATTTTCTACACAGGAAGACACAGGGGAGAAGGGTGTCACGTAATCATCTCTCTGAAATTCGGAGCCCGAATCTTCGCTGCCGTCGTGGTACAATAACTAATCAAAAGACATTGATAATTCATTATATTGTGATTGTTGGCGTTAAACGCCTTTCTTTCTTCCTCAAAGACTTTCGAAACCTTTTCCTAGCACCTTCTTAAGTTTATTTTATATCACTATGAGACATAATTGCCCAGTATTTCTGACCAATCCCTGGTCCACTTGTTGGCGTCTAGGTGTAAACTCCCTAGGTGACCCTTCCCTCTTGTTGGAATTTAGCAGTAATGCCAGCTCCATGGTTGGTTTAAGCCATTCGGCTAAATCTTGAAGAGTTCCTACGTTCCCGGTTTGAATCTGGTGGCCGTACCACTTATGTTTCAGATCATCCGGGACCCTGTCTATCGGATCGGTGTAATCACCGATCAGCCACTGATCGTTAAATTCGTTCGTGTTCAAAGAGGACATATAAGTTACTAGGTCGTTCAAGGCCCTCGTAAATGCAATGAACGTCCTCGGCTTGTGCAGCGTCGGCTTCTCTACTCTTAACAGATCATTTAGTAAAGCTTGGTATATAGTGCTAGTTTTTTTTTTCTTATGCATTATAGAGACTTTGAGCCGTAGTGGCCTAACATTCGTCTCTTTCTAACTCTACTTTAAATACCGGTTGCCAATCAGGGTACCAGGGCGTTTAAACCTTGGCCTTCCCGAGAGACGTAAACTGGTATGGGGTTTGGAAGTATTTTGAGCCCCGACTCTGAGGGAGTCGGCAACTATGGGTCGTTGGCAAGGGCTCGCTAAGGAAGTGATTCAAGTAGTTAATGAAGAAAAATTGAGCCCCTACTCTGGGGAGTTGACGACTATGGGTACTGTTAAGAACGTAGTTTCTGCTCGAGAACACGGGAGACGCCGCCAAGCAGCCGTTGACCGTCCATCTGCAACTCTGGTGCGCCGATCAAACCTAAGTTGATGAAACCTGTAACTGCTGGTGACCCAAGCAATATCTGAATCAATCCGTTGTTAAATGTTGAATGAGTACAAGAATCACACAGCATAAAATCTTCCACCATGTCAATTTTTAGGTTTAGCAATGGCGATTGTACTGGGACCCTCTTCCAGTTTTCGCCCTCGCCAACGTCTTCATCCAGATGGTGGTCGCTGTATCCTCCTAACTGGTGGAACACTTTGTCGGTTTTCGCCTCACTCTTTAAGATGGGATAAGCCATACGCTTGCCATCGCTGTGGGCAACAAGCGAGCGTTTATGGCACGCCATCTCTTACTGTCTCTCAGAAAACAAAACCCTATTTACATGCACAACAAACTGCACAAATAACAAACCCACAAACAATGGGCAATTGGATGTGCTCGATTGGGCGAAATGACTTCATACGTCAAACCCAAAAGAGTTCAAAAACCGATCAGAAATTGTTTAGGGATGGCCTTCTTCTAGAACCTTTTTTGCGCTCTTCTACTCGGTGTGTTATAAGTGGGGGATGTGACGCGCTTGGGCCCACGATGTCGGTAACCGAACGGGAACGAACGGGAACAACCACAGGAGTTGCACATATGCAGAGTGTATTAGAAATCGGAGCAATGTTTCAACATTTTGGGGCCTTGGCAGGCAATGCACCGTATCTTTTCTTGATGACCTTCGACACACAGTATGATGGCCGAGTTTGCCATATTACATAACAGATATAAGACAACTACCGCTGCATTAGTGAGGACAGGCAGTTCCGGTCCGACTTCCACAGCATCGATCGATGTGATACGATGGTGACCACCCGATTATTGTATGACCACACAAAAGGCGCACGCTCTTTCTCCGGATCAAGCGGCGATTTCCTTCGCGTGCGGCAACAACGAATGGGAGCGACACGAGCGCCTATGGACGAAGCAAAAATCGGTACGGAATATTTTCGCACGAACCTATATCGGCGGACAACCACTCATCTATTAATCAGTCCGTTAATATTTCAGTGGATTGCGCGGCAGGGCAAGACGATGCTTGAGAAAAGCAGCACAGAAATTCGGCTGGATTCGTCGATCCTTCAAACGACGAGGTCTCGACCTCGACTACGGGACCAATGAACCAATAGAGTCCAATGTAGTAAGTGACCATATGTAGAGTTACATCCATCGGTGCAAAGATTTTGCTCGAATCTCCTTTGACTGAACTGCGGTTTTCCTTTGCTTTTTGCAGCCCAGCTTTAATACCATCCGACTAAAGCGGAAAGCACCGGCGCGGTAACATAAAGGGAACGATGCGATTGCAAACTACTTCGACACGCCGCGCTCAGTCGGTGGATTCGTCAATCGCGTATTTATTGTCTCTGATAGAGCTGGAAACTCCGACGCTGGTTGGTGGAGTCAGAGAACGACCTACGACAACGAGAACACCTCGGCGCAGTGGCTGCGCGAGATCGTCTTGCGGCCACAGAAAGTAAACGCGCGAAAGAAGAGCGCATTCGGGGAAGGTGCGCGACAAGAGAGAGCAGCTCGACCGGCAAGAAGTGGCGAAGATTTATCTATTTTGGCCTCCCGTTATTATGACATGGCCAGATTCACAAAGTTTCTCCAATTCACTCCGTTCCTGGCTAAAAGGAAACTTAAATAGATGGCAATTTAAACAGAACACAGGAAAACATAACATAGTACAACCGAACCACAGAAAAGGAAATCATGTGTTTCAAGCAAGATAGGGCCACCAGCGCAAGAAAAACTTACAGAGAGAACAATTTAGAAGACAACTTCATTTGGGCAACCCACATAGCAGCGATCCCAACATTAGTTCTGTTTCATTGGGTTATAGGTAAGCAGGAAAAAACACATGCAAAGAAAACAGAAACCATCGTAAAAGCCCGTATAGGTTCTTCCTTTAACCGAATGTTTGCCAATACAATACATGATACAAATTCTCCACTGTGCGCTGGCCAGAAAAGACAGCGACGTACGAAAGTGTGGAGATGCAGGAGAGGTTCAACGCACTTATGTAAAAATGATCGATTAAAATAGAACAATGTAGATGGTCGCAAGAATGGAAAAAAACGAGTTTGCTTTCTTAGTGTCGGGACTTCTCAGCCCATGTGTTTATGTTTGGTAGTGGATTCGCCGAACTATCGCGGCATTATCGAAAACTGACGAGACCCTTTTAGTCGCGTTCGAGCGGAAGATGCTCAGATTGATATTTGGCCCCGTATGTGAGGAGGGGCAATGGAGGAACCGCTACATAAAGCATAAAAACTCTCTCGCTCTCTCTTCTCTCTCGTTCTCGACGATCAGCTGTCCGCTTCGGTTTGTTTACATTTTTGCGTCGTACTCACTCGCGCCATCATCGTGTCGCGGGCCGAGCGAACGCGTGTTTTATATTTACTTTCGCTTTCGGCCGCCGATGTCGTCATCGTCTCAATCACCCCGTTTGTTTTGGCTTTGCCGGTGACCTACATTTTCCGTGACGACGCCACACGCGGTAAGCACCAGCTATGCTTAGCGCTCCCTACGTTCGGGGCCAAATTTGAATGAAACTCACCGACCGGTCACCGATCCGATGCTTAGATATCCGTGGTCTGTGGCCGGTCTAGAGAATATCAGATATCCCAATTCGGTTTCCGATGCGCTGTTGATCCTGGAGCGGTCGTGATGGAATCAAACCTTTGACAAGTTTTCGACGATTATCGTCTGAGGCAGGGATCGGAAGTCCGCTGTTCGTGTTTTGTCAACAATCAACAGTATCGTCACGATAAACGCCACCAAACTGCGCAAGCGTGTGTCGAGGATTAGTAGAAGTATAAATGCACAGACCACCAGGCGCGCGCTTCTGGTGCTTGTTTGGTTGATATCAGCAGGCCCTTGCACCTCTTTTAACTTCTCCGTTTTTCTGTTGGCTTATTAGAGCCTTAAATTTGTACGAAACAGGAGCAGAACGGCCTCAGTAACCATTGCAATTGCGCTCAAATTTGGATAAACTTCTCGCTCGTCTGGTTGGTTGCTACGCAACCCTATAACACTGTTTACCGCTGCCAAACAACCGCGTCGGGGGTTTCAAGGCCTTCTAGCTGAGCCTTACCCACAGGATAGATCATGCCAAATGGTTTCCCGCTTGACGTCACTGCTACCATTGCAGGCAACCTAGAAGAGCTGGCCCTAGCGAACTCTAGCGCACCGGCACTATTTCGCGACCCTGCCAAAGCCTTGGTAACGGGCCCAGGTTGCAGCACTGTTTGGTGAGTTCGATTCGATTTTTCACATCACTGTGGACCGTTCCCTGGAGCGGTCGTCGTAAGTGCTTGTTGTGTGCCCGAAAGGATACTGCCTAATTTTGTGACACATTTATAGCACCCAAACGCCCCAGGCGGTAGGTGAGCTTGTAATAAACCATGGATGATCCGGATGATGGCGATGAGCAGGATATGGAAAACGACGGCGATCCGCTGGAAGGCGATCTGGACGGTGACGGGGATGGTGATGGGGACGGGGAGGGTGATGGCGAGGGCGAGGGACATCCGCACGAGCACGACAGTGAGGAGGAGGAGGAACCGGAAGAGGAAATATCCGAAGGTGATCTTTTGCAGGTAAGTTTGGCTGGCTCCCAGAACTGGGACGATGTTACGTAACGCTGAATGCGCTTGCGTTTCGAAGTTGGTAACACCCTCGCACAGACACTGTACAGAAGAAACGGAGATGACGAACCTAGTGTTCCTGCACAGCTGCACCTAACACTCACTCCCAACAGCACCGATCACCGAATCAACTAGAATCCTGACGCACTCCTTGGGATCCTCGATCGTAGATGTTGTAGAGAAGCAGGGTTCGCTGTCCCCGGACCGACGGCGCACGGCGGGTCCCTTGTGTCTATTTCGGGAATTGGCGTCGTTAGCCGCCGGGTGGCCAAGACACCAAGGCCATTGTTAAATCGATAGAGTGAAGTCAGAGCGACAGCTCTTGAACTCCTTCATGCTTCGGGCTCCGTTTGGTTTCAAAATTAAAGCCCTCGTCGAGTGGAATCCCAATCCATATAGTGTACCGTCAACAGAGCAGATAGAGGACTCATTCAATCCACATTCAACGTCCAAAACTGTTGCGACCTCTCGAGATGCGGGCCCAGTGCGTTGTACATAATTTGGTAGCATTAACATTTAGTTTATCGTTATTTAGGTTATTTCATTTGATGCGTTGTTTCTAATTAACATTTTACAAACCCGAAAACAGTCACCCGAAACGCATACTAACGCGCGCACGTTGATACGTTTGCATTTACTTCCGTTACATTTCAGATTCGGTTCAAACCACACGCGCTGACCGAGTAGTTTGACGAATCTGTGCGCTCCCGTTCGCGTCCATGATATTTGCATGACCATGTTTTTGGACCGATTTTTCGCGAGCCCCTTTTTCGCATGACTCATTCCTTCCTTTTTCCGGTTCCGGTTTTTGTTGCAATAATCAGCAAACGTTGACGGACGGATTAATTGCAATCGAAACTGTCCGAGTGCGTAGTGTGTTGTTGCGATGGTACCCAGTATAGAAGCACAGCCTACACTGTTGCCCGCCCTTTTTCCGTTCTAACTAGTGACATAGATATTAGTGTGTGACATATTAGTGCGATAGAATGGTAGTGCCGTGCGTGGTGTTGTGTCGGAACACGAAGCCGGACACGAGCTTGGTAGCCACCGGGTGCTTATAGGCTTGGTACCGGAAAAGCCTGTCGTACACTCCAATCCACCCCGTGGAAAGCACCTTCGAAGCCTCACTCGGTTCCGATTTTTGCCTATTGCCGATTTGATTTTGATTCACCCGCGAGCCGCGGCGAGCGAACAGCGTCTTTTGTGTCCTCCGTAACTGCGTGTTTTTGTTTGTTTTGGATTGGCCGGACGACGACGTGGGGTTTTTGTGAACTTTTGAACCCGCTCGGGAATGACGGAATCACCGGACTCACAGCGTCGGCGGGAGGAGTGCGAGCGAAAGGCCCGCCGCGGCGAGATGGACCCCCGGCTGGAGTTTACCTTCCAGCTGCTGATGGACGCCACCGGTCTGCCGAGGCACCAGATTATGGATCACATCTTCGAGGGTAACATGGTAAGTCCCCGGGGTGGGGTTTCCGCAGGCCACGCACCGTTTAACGCGACGCCCTTTCGGTAGCTGGACGAGATCAACCAACTGTTTCTGCCCAACATGCGCAACAAGCTGATGTGGTTCTACCAGGAGGTGGACGAAGTGGACGCACCGGCCGACCGGGACGCCAACAAGCCCGGCCCGTCCCGTGCCGGCGCCTCCAGCTCATCCAAGACGCCGCAGGGCGCGTCGAGCAGCGCGCACTCGCACACCAAGCACAAGCTGTTCATCACGGATGGCTGGAGCTGCGCCTTCACCGGCATCTGTATCTACATGTTCCGGATCAACATCCAGAAGCAGCTGCCCGAGGAGGGA